>NC_039362.1:133257317-133298024 GCF_003573695.1 Papaver somniferum | reverse complement strand
CCCCCCCCCCCCCCCGGCTGAATGTGAAGACGTCTGCTAGTCCTTCAGTTCCCCAGGTACTCGCTATTTCCTTTGCCTTGAATTTTCTTGTTATTCATCATTATGTTTTCGCGCCTTATTTTGATTGAGATGGATGGCGGAAATCACTTCCCCAGGGAGCCCCTCCTTCCAATCGCCTAGGGTGGAAATCCCCTTCTTACGTGATGGAGGAATATTTAAATATGCCCGAGTGTGATTAGACGGAGAGCTGTTTGAAAAAAAAACGCTAGGCGGGAGGCGAATCAGTCTTATGCTCCGCGTCCTTGTTCCTCTGCTAATAATGCACCTTTTCATCCTCGTCAAAGCCATCGGAGGAGCGCGTCGCAGCCCTCGAGGAATGCGAGCGGAAGTCCAACTCCTTCATTTGTAGACCAGTTGAGAGATTTGGGAGTTAGCCTTCCTTCAGGGGCTGGCTGGGTGTCGCCGCGCCTTCACGTATCGTCGATTCACCCCCTTATGGCTGAAACCGTTCGTGGCAGGGGTGAGCTTCCAGTGTCTCCCAGTGCCGTTCTGCAATCAATGAGTCCTTCTGGGTCTAGCCGGTCAGTTTTTGGTGGGTCCTCATCCCACGTGGCGTTAGACGTCAATGATTCTGCAGGTAGTTTCTTATTTAATACGTGACTTTCTTTTTGTTATTCCTCTCTCTTATTTTTTTAATATAAATCTAAGTTGGTCTTTCGCGATGCTGGTTGTTTCTCACTTGTCAGGTTCCACTAGTGAATCTGAGTCCTCTTCTAGTTCCTCTGCGTCTCGTCCTAAGGTTTCCGATACTCCGCTAGGCTCGTCAATTCCCGAGGTTAGTTTTCCTTTTCTCCAGTTCTCTTCCATTATTATTATGTGTTGTTTCGTTTTTATGTTTTGATGTATTGCTATCGGTGTTAGGATATGGGTAAGAAGCGGAAGGAGGATGCGAAGCCCGATATGGACGGTGCTAGGCACGTCGTTCACGGTGGCGACAGATCTGTTAAGCGTACCAAAGTGGACAGCGGCAGCTCGTCTGTTCCCCCAGAGAAACAAGCTGATGCTCCCGTTGCTAACACATCGAACACCCCCATTGTGACGGGGGACCCTGAGGACGCGCATTTCGTTTTCCTTTGGTGTTGAGCGCTGCCGAAGCTAAGGTGGATCCTTCTACCCATACACTTGTCCACGAATTTTGGGTCCCGAATGTTTTTGCTGCCAATTATAGGGACATCGTCGAGCGTGGCGGCGGTCATATGGTAAAGGCGGGTCTATTGGGTGTCCCTATCCTATGCTACATGACTCAAAATCTTCTGGAGATCGCGGACCAGCTTACGCGCGTAGGAGATGATCCTGTCGATGAGGCGAGGCTGCGTAGCTGGGTAAGCTTCCGTGCAATCTGCGCTCAATGTTCAGTTTCCCTTAGCATGGCTAAAGGAATTTTTGGTGAAGGTGAAGAGCCGCGATGATCTCGCGGTCGCCTTACTAGTCAAATTTCTCAGTTGGAGGAGAGGCTGCAGAGGTGCTCTGAGGCGACTTTTAGCAAGAAGGTGGTGTTGAACCTGCTGCTTATCGACGTTGGTTCAGCAAATGACGGGGTATTGCGAGCCGAGGTCGCCGAAGCGAAAGTCCGTGCTGAGCTCGAGGAGAAACGACGGGAGTTGGAGAAGCTTTAATTTGCTTGCAGCGCTCTTATGTTATTTGTTTTTTTATTTCTCTTTGTTGGACTTGATCTTTGTTAGACTTGATGTTTATTGTGGAATGTTGGTGTTCGGGTTAATTTCTTTTGCTGGTATTTCATTATGGGATATTTTGTTGGTGTTTATACTAATTTCTCTTGTTGCTGATATTTTATTGATTGTTTTATATTCGTGAATATGCATGTAGGTAGAATCGATGTTTTTAGTTTGAGGGTTTTATGTTTGTTTGTAGTAAAGGAATGTTGGGTAGCAAAGGATCGCCATTTTTTTTTAAGATCTGGTTAGGGAGGACATTGGTAAACGCGCCTACTCCTCCCTTATTTGTCTCTTTTCTTTTCTCTCCTCTCCGCTCTTTTTTCTGAAGGGTTCTGTGTGGGGCGGGCGTTTGTTAAACGCGCCTGCTTTTATTCAGAGGTATTCCAAGTGGGACAAGCGTTTATCAAACGCGCCCACTCCTCTCCCCTTATTCCTTTCTTTTAGATGCGTTTGTCAGATACGCCTTCATCTACTCTGAGGCCCTTTATGAATCCGTCTTTCAATCAGGAACTTTTGGCTGTCCTGAGACTGAAAATCAATCGACCAGGCGTCTTTAGCTGCCCGGGGACTCTTCGTGAGTTTCTCAGTCGATCAGGAGCTTTTGGCTGTACTGTGACCTTCTGTGAATTTGTCGGTCGATCAGGCGCCTTTAGCTGCCCTGAGACCTTTTGTAAATTTCAGTCAATCAGACGTCTTTGGCTGCCCTGAGACCTTTTATGAATTTGTTGGTCAATTAGGTGCCTTTAGCTGCCCTGAGACCTTTTGTAAATGGCAGTCAATCAGGCGCCTTTGGCTGCCCTAAGACCCTTTGTAAATTTGTCAGTCGATCAGGCGTTTTGGCTTCCCTGAGACTTTTTGTGAATTTGTCAGTCAATCGGGGGCCTTTGGCTGCCCCGGGACCTCTTGTGAATTTGTCAGTCAATCAGGCGTCTTTGGATGCCCTGCGACCTTTTATGAATTCGTCAGTCAATCGGGCGCCTTTGGATGCCCCGAGACCTTTTGTGAATTTGTCAGTCAATCGGGCGCCTTTGGCTGCCCTGAGACCCTTTGTAAATTTGTCAGTCGATCAGGCGCCTTTGGCTGCCTTGAGACTTTTTATGAATTTTTCAGTCAATCGGGCGCCTTTGGCTGCCCTGAGACCTTTTGTGACTTTGTCAGTCAATCGGGAGCCTTTGGCTGCCCCGAGACCTTTTGTGACTTTGTCAGTCAATCGGGCGCCTTTGGCTGCCCCGAGAACTTTTGTGAATGTTTTAGTCAATCAGCTGGCGCCTTTGGCTTCCCTGAGACCTTTTGTGAATTTGTCAGTCAATCAGGCGCCTTTGGCTGCCCTGAGACCTTTTGTGAGTTTTTCAGTCAATCGGGCGCCTTTGGCTGCCCTGAGACCTTTTGTAAATTTGTCAGTCAATCAGGCGCCTTTGGCTTCCCTGAGACCTTTTGAGGTATCTATTTGCCGAATCATGAGAAAGTTTTGTTCTTACCAAAAAGGATAGCGTTTTACATTTTGCGGAGTCATGTTCCGCGTTCTTCCTCTCTTTCCTTTTCAGGTTAGTGGCGAGGGAACGGGTCATGCTCAATCGTTTGTTTTGCTGTCTCAAGTTCTCCAGCTGCTCGCTTGCGTTCGAATATGCTTCGAATGACAAAACATTCCTCTGTCGGGTGTCCCATTCTTCGGTGGTAATAGCATTATTTGGCTGAGTTATTATCCATTTTGTTGACATCTACTGTGGTTGGTAGTAGCTGAACTTCTCCTTCAGCGACCCAACCATTTAGCAACCTGATCGCGCGTTCCCTATCGCAGGGGAGAGGGGGTGGCGTTTTATAATCACACCTGCTTCCTCCGCTCCTCGCTTGATTTATGACGTTGGCGTAAGATTGGTTCCTCCCCACGTTAGTATTGGGCTTCACGTTGCGCGGCGTTCCCGACACCATGCCAACTGTGGTGCGCCAAGCAGAATCTGTTAGTATCTCTTCTACGCAGTCGGCGATCCTCTCAGCTGCTTCTTCTAGTTCAACAAAAGTCTGGAATCTGAAATTAATTAGACCCTTCTGAAGGCTGGGACCATCCCGCGTACGTAGATTTCGACAAGCGCTTCTTCACTGGTGTCGGTGAGTGATTTAGGAAATTCTTTTAAACACAGCTTTCCGTCTGTCGCTCTGTCGTTCATTGCTGATAGAAATCGGCTGAGATGTTCTCGCGTGTTTCCTTGACCCTCGTATGCTTTGAACTTCGAGGAGACATAGTCTTCGGGGTACGCATATTCCCGAATGTGTGCTGGGTATTGGCTGTGTCTGTGGCAAAGGCTGTCTTGTTTTATCACGTGGTAGTTCTGCTCTAGGTATTCGGCGATCTCTTTTTGTGATGTCATTGTTGTTTTTTCGCCTTTATGTTCTCCTTTTGTTGCCTCCTCGAGGTTATTTGGCCTGCTATTACCGCCTGTGCTATCCAGTCTTCAAGCTCTTGTCTTCTTCGTGAGCGCTCAATCAATTCTTCTTGCATATTTTGTAAGGTCGATGACGTGGATCCCGCTATCCGAGCCGCCTGCTTGTTGTTTTCCTACGTTGCTACTTCTTTCCTTCGGGGTTCGTGGCTTGCCGAATGCTTGATAACGCCTACAATTGGTGTTTCTTCCTCGCTATCATCATCTCCTATTATCACCTCATCCAGATCAAGGGGTCGATTAGCCGCTTGGTTTCTTACCGCGCCTTAATTGGTGTCCCCTGGGTGTGGTGGCTAGGCACGAGCCTCCGGATGTGGTCACCAAATGTTGAGGGGTGAATTTGATTCTAGTCCTACCCGTCCTAGCCACACCAAATGACCTCACAATTCCAAATATGGTAGGAGAGAGAGTTGCCTTTCCATTGTACCTTGTCCTTTCTTTTATAGGCTTTCCTAAAAGCCCCTCTTTTTACTACATCATGACACATGTCCTAACACCTCTTAATTACCCTTAATGCCATTCTTTAGCATAACCTTTCCCTTCTTCATTAATTCCTCCCTTGTCCTCCCATCTTCATGGGTATTTCCTACTTGGACCTAGGCTTAGTCCCCAAGTCCCCATACCGCAACCCAAGCTCGCCTCTATTCTTAGGAGCACCCCCAACTCGTTAAGGGGGTATTTTTTTCATGTATCAACATTCCTTAATGACAATAAGAATGTTATCAATAGTATGAGGAAGAATGATGATTTTGCTGTTGGGTGGAGATCTAGAGCTATTCTGAAACAAGCTTTAAGTTTCATACAATTTCTTGCTGATTCTTCTTTCATTTATATCAAAAGAACTTGTAATAGTCATGTGGATAAACTAGCTAAGGTTTTAATCAGGCACACATGTCTTAACTTAGATTATAAATATTGGGAAAAGTCTAGAAAAGACCAGTGGTTTTATTGATTATGTAATCAGAACAATGTAATTTCGGTTCCTTAGTTTTTAATATATTTCCTTTTATCAAAAAAAAATAAAATAAACTCACTGTAATTTGTTCTTCGGTTATCATAAAAGAAAATAGGGAAATGTATAAAATGGTCCTACTATTAGGACCCGATTTGCAAAATCATCCTGCTGTCACAATCAATTAACAAAAAGTCATAGTTCTGTTAAAATGAGTGTTAACTCGCTAGGACCCACCGAGTCAGAGTTAAAGTCGGACGTCCATTTACAAATATGTACCTAACCTAACCACACTGGATCAGATACCGTAGATCCAGCTAGTCTTAATCTAGAGAATAACACTTAATCCAGCTAGTCTTAATCTAGAGATCAGTCAATCGGGCGCCTTTGGCTGCCCCGAGAACTTTTGTGAATGTTTTAGTCAATCAGCTGGCGCCTTTGGCTTCCCTGAGACCTTTTGTGAATTTGTCAGTCAATCAGGCGCCTTTGGCTGCCCTGAGACCTTTTGTGAGTTTTTCAGTCAATCGGGCGCCTTTGGCTGCCCTGAGACCTTTTGTAAATTTGTCAGTCAATCAGGCGCCTTTGGCTTCCCTGAGACCTTTTGAGGTATCTATTTGCCGAATCATGAGAAAGTTTTGTTCTTACCAAAAAGGATAGCGTTTTACATTTTGCGGAGTCATGTTCCGCGTTCTTCCTCTCTTTCCTTTTCAGGTTAGTGGCGAGGGAACGGGTCATGCTCAATCGTTTGTTTTGCTGTCTCAAGTACTCCAGCTGCTCGCTTGCGTTCGAATATGCTTCGAATGACAAAACATTCCTCTGTCGGGTGTCCCATTCTTCGGTGGTAATAGCATTATTTGGCTGAGTTATTATCCATTTTGTTGACATCTACTGTGGTTGGTAGTAGCTGAACTTCTCCTTCAGCGACCCAACCATTTAGCAACCTGATCGCGCGTTCCCTATCGCAGGGGAGAGGGGGTGGCGTTTTATAATCACACCTGCTTCCTCCGCTCCTCGCTTGATTTATGACGTTGGCGTAAGATTGGTTCCTCCCCACGTTAGTATTGGGCTTCACGTTGCGCGGCGTTCCCGACACCATGCCAACTGTGGTGCGCCAAGCAGAATCTGTTAGTATCTCTTCTACGCAGTCGGCGATCCTCTCAGCTGCTTCTTCTAGTTCAACAAAAGTCTGGAATCTGAAATTAATTAGACCCTTCTGAAGGCTGGGACCATCCCGCGTACGTAGATTTCGACAAGCGCTTCTTCACTGGTGTCGGTGAGTGATTTAGGAAATTCTTTTAAACACAGCTTTCCGTCTGTCGCTCTGTCGTTCATTGCTGATAGAAATCGGCTGAGATGTTCTCGCGTGTTTCCTTGACCCTCGTATGCTTTGAACTTCGAGGAGACATAGTCTTCGGGGTACGCATATTCCCGAATGTGTGCTGGGTATTGGCTGTGTCTGTGGCAAAGGCTGTCTTGTTTTATCACGTGGTAGTTCTGCTCTAGGTATTCGGCGATCTCTTTTTGTGATGTCATTGTTGTTTTTTCGCCTTTATGTTCTCCTTTTGTTGCCTCCTCGAGGTTATTTGGCCTGCTATTACCGCCTGTGCTATCCAGTCTTCAAGCTCTTGTCTTCTTCGTGAGCGCTCAATCAATTCTTCTTGCATATTTTGTAAGGTCGATGACGTGGATCCCGCTATCCGAGCCGCCTGCTTGTTGTTTTCCTACGTTGCTACTTCTTTCCTTCGGGGTTCATGGCTTGCCGAATGCTTGATAACGCCTACAATTGGTGTTTCTTCCTCGCTATCATCATCTCCTATTATCACCTCATCCAGATCAAGGGGTCGATTAGCCGCTTGGTTTCTTACCGCGCCTTAATTGGTGTCCCCTGGGTGTGGTGGCTAGGCACGAGCCTCCGGATGTGGTCACCAAATGTTGAGGGGTGAATTTGATTCTAGTCCTACCCGTCCTAGCCACACCAAATGACCTCACAATTCCAAATATGGTAGGAGAGAGAGTTGCCTTTCCATTGTACCTTGTCCTTTCTTTTATAGGCTTTCCTAAAAGCCCCTCTTTTTACTACATCATGACACATGTCCTAACACCTCTTAATTACCCTTAATGCCATTCTTTAGCATAACCTTTCCCTTCTTCATTAATTCCTCCCTTGTCCTCCCATCTTCATGGGTATTTCCTACTTGGACCTAGGCTTAGTCCCCAAGTCCCCATACCGCAACCCAAGCTCGCCTCTATTCTTAGGAGCACCCCCAACTCGTTAAGGGGGTATTTTTTTCATGTATCAACATTCCTTAATGACAATAAGAATGTTATCAATAGTATGAGGAAGAATGATGATTTTGCTGTTGGGTGGAGATCTAGAGCTATTCTGAAACAAGCTTTAAGTTTCATACAATTTCTTGCTGATTCTTCTTTCATTTATATCAAAAGAACTTGTAATAGTCATGTGGATAAACTAGCTAAGGTTTTAATCAGGCACACATGTCTTAACTTAGATTATAAATATTGGGAAAAGTCTAGAAAAGACCAGTGGTTTTATTGATTATGTAATCAGAACAATGTAATTTCGGTTCCTTAGTTTTTAATATATTTCCTTTTATCAAAAAAAAATAAAATAAACTCACTGTAATTTGTTCTTCGGTTATCATAAAAGAAAATAGGGAAATGTATAAAATGGTCCTACTATTAGGACCCGATTTGCAAAATCATCCTGCTGTCACAATCAATTAACAAAAAGTCATAGTTCTGTTAAAATGAGTGTTAACTCGCTAGGACCCACCGAGTCAGAGTTAAAGTCGGACGTCCATTTACAAATATGTACCTAACCTAACCACACTGGATCAGATACCGTAGATCCAGCTAGTCTTAATCTAGAGAATAACACTTACGGCCCGGATAAGTTACATCTTGCACCGTAGATCGCGTGATTGACAGAACTCGAGGAAATACGAACGGTTAGAATTAGTCAAAGCAAGAATAACTTAGAGTTTTCATTTACAATTTCATTTTTCGACTTCATCTTCTTCTATGTCGTATCTGTTAGAGCATTGCTCGGTCGAACTCGCATGCGTTGCTATCTCAAGCATGTTTGTCAATGTTAGTGATCAAAACTATAAGTCTTGATTTCTAGCCTATTTGTAGATGTCTCGGACTAGGACATACATAGTGTAGTTGAGCTTAAATCTCTCGACGTTCATCTCTAGAAGACGAAGAACTACTAAGGGGAGCTTGTGGAACTTCTTCGACAAAGGGTATGTGGAGACTTGAACTTATCTATCACTTGGAAAGTCTATTTCTATTATCTCCTATATTGAGACATAAGTCGTGTTACGATATAGTTTTCTCTATACACATTTGAGATTTCGATCTGAGTATATCTCGCTTACATATTTCTCGAAATATGTGTTGGTAAGCTTTCGCTTCGACCAAGTTCATCTTATATCGAGAGAAAATTTCCGAGTAACGGCTTACATGGTTTGTGTGATACAATCATTTGGTGTTAGACTTGGAAGGTTTCAATAATGATTATTTCAATATCTTGAAAATTGCTTTGATGCTAATAGTGTGTGAAAACGGCTATTAACATTATGGAAGAATGTTTCAATGATTGAAATAAAGAGTTGATGATGTAACCATCTTTGGATATAAGAATATATAGTGTGTTCGCACATTAGTATATAAGTCCATAAACCGGGAGCCAAGAGTATGCATATGTGTGTATATGGAATTGGTGAAGGAGACAGGTTAGGCATGCGTACCCGTACGCATACTGGCGGAAGTTCTCGAACCGAGAATTTCTGCTGAGTTTAGTTTTGGAAAAACTCATAACTAGTCACCTTAAGTATGCGTACCCGTATGCATACTGACGGAAGTTTTTTGAATCGAAAATTTCTGCTGAGTTTGGAAACTTAACAAACTCAAAAGGTTGCTGAAGTATGCATACTCGTACGCATACTTAAGCTGGTTACTTTGTCAAATTGTTCAAGTCCATGAACTTAAACATTTAAATCATAAGGAATGCAATCTTTTCAAACCGTGGCTATAATGTTCATGATTAATTCAAGTGAATCAAAACCGATTTGGTTTCAATTGTGTTTTCTAAACAATTGAACAAATCTTTAACTAGTTTCATTTGAGTCATTTAAACTAGTTATGGTTGAGATGAATAAGGTTGATATGAGAGTAATCATATGGCTAACCTCGGTTAACTATTTGTGAACCAACATGGTGTACACGTTTAGGTACGGAGACATAAACCTAAATGAGGGTACATTTCATTTGTGTGTAACGAGCTAAGTTCGATCTAATGGTTGAAAGATATTAGCTTGGTTGAATCAGGTTTTTCATCTAACGGTGAATATTGAATGCTTTGTTACCAAGGTAACTTGGATTGCAAACCCTTATTTGAAAACTATATAAAGGAGAACTCTAGCAACTGGGAAAACTAATCCCCACACTTCCTGTGTGTTAATAGTTGCATAACTAAAGTTGATTCTCCTTTAACCTTAGGTTTCTTCTCGAGACCCTGTAGGTTAACGACTTGAAGACTTCATTGGGATTGTGAAGCCAGACCCAACTATTATCTTTGTAGTTGTGTGATCTAATCTTGTTGTTTCTATCGTATTGAGTACAATTAGAATAATTGGATCGAGATTTTATATCTCTGATAGGCAAGATAGAAAAGTAACCACAAACAAACTTCGTCTCATCGTTTGTGATTCCACAATAACTTGTTTCGCTAGTCGATTAAGTTTATTGTGAGGTGATTGATAATTCTAGGCTGTTCTTCGGGAATATAAGTCCGGGTTACCAATTGGTTCTTGTTCACCTTGATTTATCAAAAGACGGAACAAAAACTCTTGGGTATTTCTGTGGGAGAAAGATTTATTCAATCCTATAGACTTTTCAGTTTGAGACAGATTTGTTTATCAAGTCTTCGACTTTTGGTCATAGCAACTCTTAGTTGTGGACGAGATCATCTAAGGGAATCAAGTGTGTAGTATACTGTTGGGACCAGAGACGTACGGAGCGCAACTGTACCTTGAATCAGTATGAGATTGATTAGGGTTAAACTACATTCCAGTCCGAAGTTAATTAGTAGTAGGCTAGTGTCTGTAGTGGCTTAATACAATGTGGTGTTCAATCTGGACTAGGTCCCGGGGTTTTTCTGCATTTGCAGTTTCCTCGTTAACAAAATTCTGATGTCTGTGTTATTTATTTTCCGCATTATATTTTGTTATATAATTGAAATATCACAGATTGTGCATTAAGATCAATCAATTATAATATCCAACCTTTGGTTGTTGATTTACATTGATTGACACTTGAACATTGGTTTTTGGTACCGTTCAAGTAATTCCTCTTATATTCAATCAGGCTCGCAGATTTCTATTTGCTGATTGCGGATTGAATTAAGAGTTAGAGATATTAAACTCTTTGATATACTTTAATCTAGATTGAGTCTGACTGTCTAGTTGATTCTCTAGAAAGTATATTGGAGTAAGTCCTCTCAGATTGCTAAACGAATTGTTGGGTGTGGTTGTTAGACCCCCCGCATTTTCAATTGGTATCAGAGCAGGAAAACACATTAAAGACCTCATAAGTCTGTGTTTGTAGCAATATGATATGGACATAAGTGTTATCTAAAAAAATGCACCACCAGATCCAGGGATTCCAGAAGTTGCTTCCATGTCTGATTTAATTAAATCCATAGAAGAAATTCTGTGTAAACCTCCTCCAGGTTTAAAATCCCTTGATGTCTTTTCAGGGCTTGAAAAGAAACTTGAAAGTTTATCTTCTAATGTTGAGTTATTTCTCCAGAATGAACAAGATTCTCTTGACAAGCTAAATCAAGTTATGATGAATAACATTTGTGTTGAGGTCGATATTGATATGCTAATTAGTGAGAGCATTGGTCCTCCTATGTGTAATCCAACTAGTTGTAACAAACTGAACGAATTACAAGAAGAGTCTAAATCTCAGTTATCTGAGTACATCACCTCAAAGGATGAATTGATTCATTTGTCAATCCCCGATACTTTGAATCAAGATAGTAGTATTATCTTATTTCATGGAGAAGTTAGGACGTCTCTTTTTAAAAGAGTTTCCCTATAAGTTGGAAAACAAAAAATCACAAACTCATTCTTTTTGGGGATTTCTTGATATTCTGTAATAGTCTTATAAAGACAGTTCCTTGGGTGTCTCTCGCTACCAGAAAATGTGAAAGTTGTTGGAAAGAAACCCTCTCTTGGTGTCATGGTGTGAAATGTAATGTTCTTGTGAACTGCGGGAAAAAGTGTTGTTGAGACTTGCTCCGAACATTCTTGTTCATAGTTCTACAATAACCAACAAAAAAATGAGCCCCTGCTTCACACGTGCAGTTCACGAGCTTTGAATTCTTATGAATGAATATTGTTCCAGTTCGAACATATCTGGTTCGAGTTCCACCGTTTTTCACATTAAAAGAGAAAACTTTTCTCTTCGTTCTCTTCATCTTCTCTTTTCACAGTTCGAGTACGATTGAGAAACCCACCTGTTCATGTACCATTTTTTTTCATCCTTCTCTTTTCATAACCAATTTTTGATTAGTTTGTACCATTAGAACCAGAAGAAGATTTTACATGTTGGGTCAAGAACGATTCTTACCTTGCTCACCGGTTTTGAACTCCACCATCAACAACATTTCACGAACCAAGTAAGTTGTTCATCCTCTCTGTTGTGTTTTTTTTTTTTTCAAATGGCTTCTAGGAAAAGATTAAGCCGTGGTGAAAGTTCAAGTTCTCAACCCAATCAAAACTTATATAGTGATAATGAGTTTGAAGATGATGAAATTGGTTTAGACGTTTTACAGCCTTTTTATGACCCTTCTCTTCAAATTAGCTTTACTAGTCTTCTTGCTAGGAATAAATATGTCAAGTTTCTTAAAGGGAACTTTGTTATAGAAAGGGTTTATGATCGTATTGTTAGCGAACCTGAGTTTCACCAGTTTATGAACCAATATGAGTGGGGCTATATTCATGATGGTCTGGGTCCTCTTATCCTGAGATGACTTGTCAGTTTTATGCTAACCTGCATGCTTCCAACAAAGTCAGTTGTTTCTTCAAGACAATGGTTGGGGGGATAACATTTGAAGTAAATCATGAAGTGATTGAATATTTGTTGAACTTATCTCTTGATCGATCATTTGCAATTCCTCAACCTGAGAATTATAGACCAACTCAGGGTCAGCTATCCGAATTGCTTCTAAATAAAAGTGAATCGTGGACTGGGGGCAAGTTGTATGTTGACAACAATAGATTTCATTTGAAGGTCTTCAGTAAATTGGCTCTTGCAAATCTGATTCCAAGTACACTTGATAAGAATCTATGGAGCAGAGCCCTTGTTGAGATGGTTTTCTATCTTATCTCTGGTAAAGAGATTGATTTATGTGGTCTGATTATTTGTCAGATGATTCATATGGTTTCGCAGAAAAAGAATCTTGGGTTCCCATGTATTATCAGTAGAATCTGCAGTCAATTCAAGGTTAAACCGATTGGCACCTGCACTGGTTATGCTTCTCCTCTGTCCCAGACAGACATCAACAATATGAAGAAGCCAGTCACTTTTGAAGACAATCTTCTTAATGAAAGAATCGAGTGCCTACAAGAACAACTGAACTACGTGTTGGGAATTCATCCTGAATTAACTGAACATGTGTGTAAGATTGCTGAGAAATATAATCGCAATCAAGCTTAGTTCCTTCGTTTTCTGTTGTTAAACTTCTTTTGTTATGTGATACTCTAAGGGTTGTAATAACATTTATTTAGCTTTGAATTTTTTTTCATGCTAAAAGTATTACATCCATGAGAAGTTTTAATACTTATTCAAAAGTTATCTCTATTATGTCGATATGAATGTATTGATGGAAGATAGAATGAACTTTTGACATTACAAAAGTTAAAGCCTTTTATGTCATGTTTTTGATAATAAGAAAGGATAAAACTTTTATTTACAAGGATTAAGTCTATTGTATTTCATTGTGCAAATAGTGATGAAAGATAGAATGAATCCTTGTTTATTCCGAAGTATTTGGTCGATCTCCGATCCACAATCTTTGTGCATATACTGTGTTGTTCCATAAGGATTCTTATGTTGAGCACAATCGACTGAGTTGATTATTATCTTATGATTAACTTAGTTGTTGATCCATGAGGTTCCATATGTCGAACATGATCAACTAAATTAATCATTCTCTTTTGGTTATTTTAGTTGTTGCTCCGTAAGTTCGCCTATGTCGAGCATGACCAATTAAATTGATCACTTTTTGTGGCTAATTTGGTTGTGTATTCCAATTGAATTAATCATGGGTTCTCTTGTGGTTAATTTGGTTGTTATGTTTCGATTGAACTAACTATGGGACTATCTTATGGTTATTTCAATTGAATTTTTTGGATACAAATTCATGTTTTCATGTGATTTGTTTGTCCAATTGAAATCCTTCTTTTCTTGTGAAAGTAAGGTCGCCTTTGTTGTTCCTTCGGGGATGACATTTTATGGGGGAGAGTTCATTTTGAACTTGTGCTTAATTGCCAAATCTTTGTGGGGAGTGCGGCTGTGGAATTTGTAGGGGTTATCTTGTATCTTCATTAACTCCTTGATGAATGCATTTAGCTTCGGTTTTATGATTGCATCTAAATTTGTTGGTATGTTAATACACCTTTTGTTAATGATCTATATCCGTGGAAATTTCATTAGGATCCCACCAATTTTCATAACTTTGCCAATTTTGTTGACAAAAAGGGGGAGAATTAATGTGTAGTTCACACTACAAATACATATGGTTTACGGATCATTATGTAGGGTGAGTGGTTTTCATGTTGAGATATGTATTGACTAAGGGGGAGTGATGCATATCGCCATAGTGTTATTTTCAAAGTTGTGATACAATTGAACTTTGATGCTGTGTGATAATATTATGACACTGTATAACAATGATCGAGAGAATTTTGTTTTCTCATTGTTATAGCTACGGATCTTCAACAACTGTGATGCTGAACTTACAACCTTTAGGATCATGGAGTACTTGGAAGTGACGAAGATTTCGAGTCGCGTTGAAGATGCCAAGGAGATCAGGCATGTGGGTAAGAAGCTTTTTTTTTTGTAATCCATATGTATTGATAGTTTTGTCACTAAAATTGACAAAGGGGGAGATTGTTAGAGCATTGCTCGGTCGAACTCACATGCGTTTCTATCTCAAACATGTTTTTCAATGTTAGTGATAAAAACTATTAGTCTTGATTTCTAGCCTATTTGTAGATATCTCGGACTTGGACATACATAGTGTAGTTGAGCTTAAATCTCTCGACGTTCATCTCTAGAAGACGAAGAACTACTAAGGGGAGCTTGTGGAACTTCTTCGACAAAAGGTATGTGGAGACTTGAACTTATCTATCACTTGGAAAGTTTATTTCTACTATCTCCTATATTGAGACATAAGTCGTGTTACGATATAGTTTTCTCTATACACATTTGAGATTTCGAGCTGAGTATATCTCGCTTGCATATTTCTCGAAATTTGTGTTGGTAAGCTTTCGCTTCGACCAAGTTCATCTTATATCATGAGAAAATTTTCCAGTAACAACTTACATGGTTTGTGTGATACAATCATTTGGTGTAAGACTTGGAAGGTTTCAATAATGATTAATTCAATATCTTGAAAATTGCTTTGATGCTAATAATGTGTGAAAACGACTATTAACATTATAGAAGAATGTTTCAATGCTTGAAATAAAGAGTTTATGATGTAACCATCTTTGGATATAAGCATATATAGTGTGTTCGCACATTAGTATATAAGTCCATAAACAAGGAGCCAAGAGTATGCATATGTGTGTATACGGAATTGGTGAAGGAGACAGGTTAAGTATGCGTACCCGTACGCATACTGGCGGAAGTTCTCGAACCGAGAATTTCTGCTGAGTTTGGTTTTGGCAAAACTCATAACTAGTCAACTTAAGTATGCATACCCGTACGCATACTGGCAGAAGTTTTTTGAACCGAAAATTTCTGCTGAGTTTGGAAACTAAACAAACTCAAAATCCGGTTGCTTAAGTACGCATACTTAAGCTGGTTACTTTGTCAAATCGGTCAAGTCCGTGAACTTAAACATTTAAATCATAACGAATGCAATCTTTGCAAACCGTGGCTATAATGTTCATGATTGATTCAAGTGAATCAAAACCGATTTGATTTCAATTGTGTTTTCTAAACAATTGAACAACTTTTTAACTAGTTTCATTTGAGTCATTTGAACTAGTTACGGTTGAGATGAATAAGGTTGACATGAGAGTAATCATATGGCTAACCTGGGTTAACTATTTGTGAACCAACATGGTGTACACATTTAGGTATGGTTACATAAACCTAAATGAGGATACATTTCATTTGTGTGTAACAAGCTAAGTTCGATCTAACGGTTGAAAGATATTAGCTTGGTTGAATCAGGTTTTTCATCTAACGGTGAATATTGAATGCTTTGTTACCAAGGTAACTTGGATTCCAAACCCTGATTTGAAAACTATATAAAGGAGAACTCTAGCAACTAGGAAAACTAATCCCCGTACCTCATATGTGTTACTAGTTGCATAACTAGAGTCGATTCTCCTTTAACCTTAGGTTTCTTCTCGAGACCATGTAGGTTAACGACTTGAAGACTTCATTAGGATTGTGAAGCCAGACCCAACTATTATATTTGTAGTTGTGTGTTCTGATCTTGTTGTTTCTATCTTGTTGAGTAAAATTGGAATAATTGGCTCGAGATTTTATATCTCCGATAGGCAAGATAGAAAAGTAATCACAAACAAACTTCGTCCCATCGTTTGTGATTCCACAATAACTTGTTTTGCTAGTCGATTAAGTTTATTGTGAGGTGATTGATAATGCTAGGTTGTTCTTCGGGAATATAAGTCCGGGTTATCAATTGGTTCCTGTTCACCTTGATTTATCAAAAGACGAAACAAAAACTCTTGGGTATTTCTGTGGGAGACAGATTTATTCAATCCTATAGACTTTTCTGTGTGAGACAGATTTGTCTATCAAGTCTTCGACTTTGGGTCGTAGAAACTCTTAGTTGTGGGTGAGATCAGCTAAGGGAATCAAGTGCGTAGTATCCTGCTGGGATCAGAGACGTAAGGAGTAAAACTGTACCTTGAATCAGTGTGTGATTGATTAGGGTTCAACTACAGTCCAGTCTGAAGTTAATTGGTAATATGCTAGTGTCTGTAGCGGCTTAATACAGTGTGGTGTTCAATCTGGACTAGGTCCCGGGGATTTTCTGCATTTGCAGTTTCCTCGTTAACAAAATTTGTAGGATCAGAATCTCGCAACAACTGTGTTTCAGCGAAATTATCAATGACACATCACTTAAGCGTCGCAAAACAACTCCAGAAATAATAAAATAAACGACGCCAGCTAAGAACACGAGAAAGGTATGATAGTCCTGCGAAACTTAGAGAGTTTGCGAAAATGAATATTTGTAAGGTTGCGAGAATGTCGCAAACCATATCCGAAAATAAAGGACAGATTGACTGTCATCCACTATGTATTTCCTTATAAATAGTCATTCGAGTTGTAAAAAGAAGGAGAAATCTTTTTGAGTAAGAATTAAGTAAACAGGAGAGAGAAAGTCCAGAGCAGAGATCATTCTTGACTTCTTTATCTTTCTTGTAATAACATTCAAAAATTAATCAATAAAATTAAGAGTGTAAACCTAAAAATGAGTTGATCAACAATGAAATCATATGAGGGGTGTAGTGTAAGATTTCCTGCAACTACATAATGGCGCTAGAAACAGGGAACTGAAGATCGAAAGTTGAAGATTGTTGATTGAGAATATTCAAATCAAGAAAGTGATTAAATAAATCAGTGAATCAGTTGGAAGACAAATGAATAGAATTAATGGAAATGGCAAAAGATTGGAGTGTAATATGATAACAAAAAGCTTGATTAATGAATTCCATGAAAACATCAAAGGAAGAATACATAAACGAAATTTTGAAGGAAAAAAAAGTTATGGCGGTAGAAAAAACATCACCCTTGAAAGATTAGGAAAAGCAAAAAATTACATTCATGGCGGAAGAAATACCAAAAGAAAATTTGAACCACACATCTTTGTTGGTCATTACAGTTCCTGTTACACGAAAAGAGAAGGAGACAACAATAAAATCCACAGGAGAATGGATGTTGAACAAAACTTTAATTGATACAGGAAGTTCAGTTGATATAATATTTTATCACGCATTCTGGGGAATGGGATTTAAAGATGAAGAAATGTCCAGTTCAACATATTTTGTTCACGGCTTCGGAAAATCCACAACAAAACCTAAAGGAGAGATAGTGGTACGAATTCCACTTGGAGAAATAGAAACACATGTAACATTGTGCGTGGTGGATATGGAATCGCCATATAATATGTTATTAGGAAGATCATGGATATGTGCGATAAAAGTTGTGGTATCAACGTTGCATCAATGTATTAAATTCACCACTCCAAATGGAATAGGTGAAATCAGAGGAGATGTTGACAATGCGAAATTATGTCATCAAATTGAGGTAAACACATTATGAAGAACAAGCAAAAAGGAAATAATTTCGCAGAAAATTGGCAAAAGAAGCAAAGAAGGAAGAAGAATTTAGAGTATATATGATAAGGGCAAAAGAAGGCAAAGGAATACCCAACGAAATCTCGGAAGAAGAGGAAGAACCCATAAAAGCAATAAAAGAACCAACGCCAATGGGAGAACCTAAACCCAGTTACACTGCCGCATAACCAACAAAAGAAATAAATGTTGGGACTGTGGAGGAGCCTCTAATATTGAGAATTAGAACTAAAATGGATATAGAAGAAGAAGAAAGAACTGTCAACTTGTTGCGAGAATATAAAGATATTTTCGCAGGAAACATGGATGAGATACCAGGAATAGATCCGTCAATTGCTTTCCACAGATTGGAGATTAACAAAAATGTGAGACCATTTAAACAGAGAATAAGAAAAATCGCAACAACTTACCATTCCCAAATAGAAGAAGAATTACAGAAAATGCTGGAGGCAGGAATTATAAGAGAAGCTAAATACCCAGAATGGATAGCGAATATAGTCATTGTCCCAAAGAAAAACAAGGGAATCAGGATTTGCATAGATTTCACTGATTTGAACAAAGCTTGCCCCAAAGATAGTTTTCTGTTACCCGATATTCCTCAAATGGTGGAATCTGCAGCGGGAAATGATAGGGTATCATCTTTAGATGGGTACAAAGGGTATAACCAAATTCCTCTCGCTGAAGAAGATCAAGAACATACTGCTTTCTTTGCCCCAAGAGGTTTATACTGTTACACGAAAATGCCATTTGGTTCGCGAAATGCGGGAGCGACATATCAAAGAATGGTAGAGAAGGTGTTCGCAAAATGGATACATAAAACATTAGAAGTATACGTGGACGACATGTTAGTAAAGAGTGAAGAAGCTAAAGACCATGTACAAGATTTGAGGGAGATTTTTGAACAAATGCGGCAGTATAACATTAAATTGAATCCTGAGAAGTGTACCATTGGAGTTGCATCGGGAAATTTTTTAGGCTACATTGTACCAAGGAAGGAATACAGGTTGATCCAGAAAAAGTGCAAGCAGTTCGTGACATGCCAACACCAGCAACGATAAAAGATGTACAGAAGTTGAATGGTTACAAAAGATAACGGTTACAAAAGCGAAATGTTCTTTTTATTGTAAAGATAACGGTTACAAAAGCGTTAATGAAAATGGTCACTTTTTATAACCGTTGCGGAATCTAAAAATGTTATTAACATTGCGGAATCTAAAAATGTTATTAACATTGCGGAATATGAAAACATAACGGTTACAAAAGCGACTCCAACACTAGATTTACAGTCAGAACCCTAACATTCCCAAATCACAGCATAAGGTTGTCGCACATAAAAGAAAGTCTGCGAATGAGAAGGTAGTAAGAAACACTGTCTTTTTCTAATAACAATATTGTTGCCTCTGTTTCTTATCTGGATTATAATTCGCAGGGTGATAAAGATCTTAATAAACCTCTCAAGAAATCTCGCCACCTTAAAGTTGTTCCAACTTCTGTTCCCTTCCATCTACTCATTTCTTCCAAATCTCCTACGACATCTCCGCAAGATAAACCTTTATCTCCAATTCGCGAAAATGCTGCATCTGATTTCATTTCTTCCAAATCTCCTGCGATCTCTTCGCAAGATAAACCTTTATCTCCAACTCGCGAAAATGTTGCCCCTGATTTCATTTCTTCAATTGACCTTTCTATGATTGAAACTCCCCTTGTGGATCCTTCTGCGACTGAAACCTCTTCTCTTCCCATTGAGAATGTTTCTCAACCTTCTGCCTCTACCAGTTCTTTACCCAAGTCTCTTCCTCTGTCGAAAGAAACCGTGGAAGGAATAGATATTGCTTTCAAAGTTTTATCTGAAAAAGAAGACTAACCTTGATGAATCCATGAAAAATAATAGCAGGAAGATTGTCTTGAAGAAAATTATGAACTATGAAGATCTAGTATGAAGATGAAGAAGAACTTAAAAAGGTTGAAGAAGAAAGAAGAAAAGTTGCAATAAGGGAATTTGCAGAAGAACGATGAAGTTGCAGAGAGAATAAAAGGAAAGAAGAAGAGAGTGAAAAGGAATATATATAGAGGGAATTTTTCCTCGAAAAAATAAACACGGTTAATACAGAAAGTTATAAGCGGTTAAAAAGTAACGGTTACAAAAGACGTGTCGAGAAATAAATGGAAGAAAGAATACGTGTGATAAATGCAGAATATGAAAAGATAAGTAGTTACGACATTTCTCACATCATTCTCTACTTCGCAGAAAAGATATGAGAAGAGGCAAGATGTAGGATCAGAATCTCGCAACAACTATGTTTCAACGAAATTATCAATGACACGGCACTTAAGCATCGCAAAACAACTCCAGAAATAATAAAATAAACGATGTCAGCTAAGAACACGAGAAAGGTATGATAGTCCTGTGAAAATTAGAGAGTTTGCGAAAATGAATATTTTTAAGGTTGCAAGAATGTAGCAAACCATATCCGAAAATAAAGGACAGATTAGCTGTCATCCACTATGTATTTCCTTATAAATAGTCATTCGAGTTGTAAAAAGAAGGAAAGATCTTTTTGAGTAAGAATTAAGTAAACAGGAGAGAGAAAGTCCAGAGCAGAGATCATTCTTGACTTCTTTATCTTTCTTGTAAGAACATTCAAAAATTAATCAATAAAATTAAGAGTGTAAACCTAAAAATGAGTTGATCAACAATGAAATCATATGAGGGGTGTAGTGTAGGATTTCCTGCAACTACAAAATTCTTATGTCTGTGTTATTTCTTTTCTGCATTATATTTTGTTATATAATTGAAATATCACAGGTTGTGCGTTAAGATCAATCAATATAATATCGAACCTTTGATTGTTGATTTACATTGATTGACACTTGAACATTGGTCTTTGGTACCATTCAAGTAACTCCTCTTATATTCAATCAGGCTCGCAGATTTCTATTTAATGATTGCAGATTGAATTAAGAGTTAGAGATATTAAACTCTTTGATATACTTTAATCTAGATTGAATCTGAATGTCTAGTTGATTCTCTAGAAAGTGTATTGGAGTAAGTCCTCTCAGATTACCAAACGAATTGTTGAGTGTGGTTGTTAGACCCCCGCATTTTCAGTATCCCTTTCTAAACCTCTGAAAAAATGGCGATTCAGTGAATCTCGAGAGAAAAAGACAGATTTCAAGTGGGTTTTCATCGCAAACATATTCTCTATTGATTAGTTATTGTTTGTATGGTTTTTATCCATAAATAATGGTATTCTGTGAAGATTTTCAAGCACTGAAGATAAACTGGTTTGCAAATACGGTGGTTTTCTTGAAAGATATTGTCACTATGTACGCGAACATCATGAAGTTGGTAATCACATGCTTATTCAGTCAATTTCATATTTGATTTCAGAAACCCTAATTCGATGTTTTAGGGTTTTTTTTCATAAACCCTAAAAAAGTGAAATTTTTCATAGACAATTTTGTAATCCCAAATTACAATCAATTGGGTATTTTATATGCTACTAATTTGTGTATTGAATTTGATTATGTGTTTGTGTAGGAAATTGTGAAGAACCCAGTAAGAAGTTTTAGGGTTGAAGAATGTGATACAAATAAGGTTAGATTTTTTGATAATGTAAGTGTGAATTCTGGTGGATTGAATGGTTTTAGTGATGTTGTTCATGCTGCATATCAGTTACCACCTATTAAGATGATTAATTTGACTTGGTTCAGTGAGACAGACCCATTATATATTGGTAATGATGATGAATTTTGTGAAAAGTGGGATAAAGGAGTAGTTGAAGTTGATGGGTATATTCATATGTACATGAATGTTACAAACATGAAGGTTCCTCTTAGTGATGAATTCCCTTCAAGTTCTTGTGTGTCAGTTTCAAAGAGTTTTTATTCAACACCTAAGAAAGTGATGAGTACAACAAGGTTACACATTGAAAGAGGTGCATCACCAGTCACTCTTGACCCAACTACTTTTTAACACCTAAGAAGAGGATATTGTATAGTAAAACTCCTGAGCTATTAAGAAGAAGTCCTAGGCTGGTGAAGAAGTCCATTAATGCAGTAACATGAAGTTTGGGTAGTGTCAGTGGTAAGAAGTTATTTGTTAATGTGGATGATTATGATGTTGTGGATGATGAAATATCAGTTGAATCAAGACGGTTAGAGTTGGAGTATGAAAACATACAACTCACAAATAATGATCCAGATGTATGTCATCCCATTGATGATTGTAGAAGTCCAGTGGATGATGATGCAGAGTTGGGTAATGAAGTATATACTGATTTTGTGAAAAACTACTTTGGGGGAATGGACTCTTTTGATTTCTTACATCCAAAACTATATAAGAAAGAGGAAGAGGAGTTGCTTCATTTTCATCTGCTGCTGCTGCATCATCTTCTCAACCTACACATGATCTTGTTGCATCATCTTCTCAACCTACACATGTTGTTGTTGCATCATCATCAAACACAACAGGTGGTACAGGATCCAGAGGAGGTAGAGGTTCAAGAGGTGGTAGAGGAAGGTCTGACAGAGGACTGCAGGTGCATCAAACACTGTCACAGAGCATTGCATGTGTTGGTGGTCTGACTCAAACACTGTCTCAGACTTTCATAGTTCCAAAACCAAAAAGAAAGAAGGTTACAGTTCATGTTACTCAATAAGTAATGTTGTATGTTCTTGATTATGGTTTTTTGTTTTGTTTTTAAGACTACTTTTATTACTGCATATGTTTGTAGCAGTTGGTTAGTTATCTTTTGGATGGTGAACTCACTTTTTTTATTATCTTAATGTTAATATGCTATGTTATGTTATTTTGATGGTGTCAGATTCATGAAATGTTCATTTTATTGTAACTGTATCTCAGTACATTTTTAGATCTTCTATTTGCTTGCATAATTCTGCCATTTTCAGAGATGATTGTTTTACATTGGATTTTGCTGCTTTGAAGACAACATCAGACAACCATTGAAAATAAAGATAGTTGGAGCATTTTAGGTAAGCAATGTTATAGTTATGTACATTCTGGCAGAAGAAAAGCATCACAGTTCCCTTACACATCTTCTTCTTGCAGGGTTGGTTCTTCCATGGACAATTGTGGTGCATATGGCTATTCTCACCACAAGCAAAGCAGGAATGTGGAGTTGGAAGTTGAACTTTCATGGATTTTTTTCGGTTTGTGGCATCTGCAAACCACTCAAAATATGAGCAGATTGAGCATCTCAAGAACTTCTCAGCAACATGATCTTGAGTTTGAGCTTTCAACAACTTTCTCACTCCATTGCAAGGTACATTTTTACACCTTGAATATATCCATGGACAGTCAATAGGATCATGCATTCCAATCTCACATAAACAACAAATGATGTTGATGCTGCTTAATCCATCAACTACCCTACTGCTGCTTGCATCATTTGAATTGCTGCACATTTCACTTTTGCCTCCACCCATGTTTGGTTTGAACATGTTATATGTTTTGGTTGTTGGAATTGAAAGATGGGTATGAATGTGTGCAGGGTATATAAAAAAAAGTGAAATCAAACCGTTGGGAATGGTCTGATTTTCTACCACGTCATCGATCTGCCAGACACGTCATCGACAGGTTAACCCCAGTTAAATATGTTGAGTTAAGATAGAGGGCATTTTGGGGACATTTAACACCGTTTTTTGAAAAAAAAATTATGTCGCCCAAACTAACTATGATTGTTTTGTAAATGATTAACAAAAGTATGATATCATGAACTTGTGACTGAATTAGAAAAAGTATGACCATTTTGTAAATGGCTCAAGAAAATAATATAAAATAAATTTGGTTTTTGTTTTCCAAATCAAAAATAATAAACGACAACACATGCTATATAAAAATTAAATATAAAAAGCAAATGAAATGAAGCCTGCAAAAAAAATAAAAATAAATAAAGGGTTATTTTGTGTTTCCTTCCCTCTAAAGATCGCTAATTAGTGTTTTCTCCCCGAATAGATTAAAATTAGCGTTTCCTCCTATCGTTAGAAATTCCATCCATTACTCGGTTAGTTGAGTCAGCACCTGTACACGCGTGGCATGAATAGTACACGTGTTTTGTGATCTTCCGAGAATACCCTCAACTAAAAACAGAATAGATACACGTGTTTAACGACCGATTCACTTGATCGACGGCTCTGCATATGTCAGGAAAATAAGGATGATTAACAACTTACTTTATGGTAAGTCTATTAAGATTAGAACACGCGTCCTCTTCTTCTCTATATCTCGGTCTTCTTCATCAAAATTTTGCACCGCCATTAGAGACCAAACTCTAACGGTATCCCTTACTGGTTAGCAAAACCCATTCACTCCTTCTCTAATATTTTTTCTTAGATTGAATGGAACCCTAAATTAATCTCTGCTGTCACTGTTTCATTTGAGAATCAAAATAAAATTTGATGTATCTGAAATTGGAGTAACGAGAACTGGGTCAAATTTACCGCAATCACATCGATTCTTACTAGAAATATTGTTCCAAAAGAGGGGTTTCTGCAAGCAAAAATCTACCCAAACAAGAATCCATCTTCTGCGATTTAAAAAAATCCAATTTAACCACCGTGTGTATGAGCCAATTCTAACAAACCACCAAGATTGATTTAGCTGCTTCCAGTTGAGAAGCCCTTACTGATAGAGAAATTATAGGTCAGAAAAAAAAATCAATTTGACGAAATTGTGAGACAATATCAATTGAAGAAAGGGGATTTGTTGTTGTTTATTTTGTTACTGGAGAAGAAATTAAGAAGTGGTTTATGAGTATTTGAAGGTTACAAGACTGGGTTTGAGCTCGATTTATACTTGATAGAGAACTGTTTGAGTTCGGGAAGTGATTTGGGTTGATGTCTCAAACCCCAGAAATCAGCGAAGATGAATTTGTCGCCGCCATGGTAGTCGTCGGTGCTGTTAACAAAGGTTGTTCATCGTGAGGCTGTGTACAAGGTCTTTTGGCAGCATCTACGAATTGATTTACAAGGAAAACAAGAGTTGTAGAGAAAAATGGTGGAGTAGTTGATAATGATGATTGATTGAGAAGATTATGAATGTTTGAATTTCTGAATAAGGGTGTGTGCAATGTAGTTAATATCGGATATCGGTTCATCTCGGCCGGGACCGATACACTGGTACGATTTTATATCGGGGATATTATCGTTGAAATATCGGTTCTAGATTTAGAGACTATAATTTTATATTAAACATTTCTCCACACATTTTCGGATAAAATATAATAGATAACATCAATTTTATCAAAAAACAAAAGAGTAACTTTAGTAGACTTGCTTCGAGAGCTACATGCACCTCTACTACCACCCGGAAGACTTTCTTCGCCAAAATTACCCTTAAACTTTATAGAAAACGACCAATACCGTCTCATATCAGGAAATGTAGGAAAATTTCGTATCGACCGATACGGCCGATATTATCGGGCGAATATCGTATCCCCAATATCCTTCTTATCGTATCGTTCTGGGCCGATATCCGAAATATCCCCGATATATCGGCCGATACGACCGATATTGACTACATTGGGTGTGTGTTTAGTTCGTATTGTGCAGGGATTTGGAATTTTGAAGAGTGAAAAAGATGATTCACTGATGTATAGAATACAGTCAGGTTTCTGCATTTCAGATGTTCGATAAATTGCTGGAATGAACATGAATACGATATAGAAAAATATAAAAAAAAGGAGGATATATTAGGCATTTTGTGTAATACGTGTTTGGTTTTTCCACGTGAACATTCCTGCTGACTCGGATAACTGGATTAAGGATGGAAAAAATAACGATGGGAGGAAACGCTAATTTCAATCTATTTGGGAAGGAAACGCTATTAGCGGTCTTTAGAGGGGAGGAAATGCAAAATAAATTATATACAAATATTTTATTGTTATTCTTGCTCCTAATATTAATTCCTCACGTGAAAGTGAGCTCTAGCAATCCGGTGAGCAATTCGGAATTTGGTGCGCCTTTCTTTCTAAATCATCTCACGGAGCTCGACAAGTATTTTCTTACGCTAACAATTAGAACACCCTCATGTTTTATTGGAAAGTGGTGCAAAACGAGAAAAGAAAAACTTAAAGATTTTGAAAGATCTTAGTTGACTGATGCACAATGTTATCACTTCAGAAGAAGTTCAAATATAGTTGTTAAAATTGCGAGATTGATTGAAGGGATTATTCTACGACTAATCTCGAATGAGAGGGAATGGAACCGCTTTTCAAAACACAAAATTGGTTAAAAGACCAAAATCAACAATTCCTCGGTGAAATGGAAAGTTAGATTTTGATACTGTTTAAATGGATAAAAATATAAAAATAGGCAGGATGTAACCAGTTTCATCGTGCCCATTTTCAAATACTTTTTCTTATTTTTAGTTTACATAGGATGTATCCGGTTTCATCTTGCTATTTTTTAAATTTAAGCTAAGATGAATCCAATTTCATCCTTGCTATTTTTTTTTTGTCATTTCACCTAAACTATTTTTTACTCGTCCATTTGAACAGTGATTTAAAAATATTTGGACAAATGACCCATTTCCCGTTTTAAAAATCAAACTCGTTTTTAATCCTAATGGAAGTCATTCCCCAGATCGATACTGACGCAGATGAATGAAGGGAGGTGGGTGCAAGTTGGGTCCTTGAATCCCACTTGGTTTTGAAATTTTCCAGGTACTTCATGGTTTTTAGGCATTATATGCTAGTTATAGGTGCATATATACTATGACTAAGTTGATAAATTTGTTTTTAACTCGAGAAACAAATGTTGATAAGAGTGCCAAATATGATGTAAATATTATTTATATTTTACATATTAGGTTCATGTTGTGGTGATCGCGACGAGCTTATCAAGTATAATCTACATTTTTCTTATTAGATTCATGTTATGATAATCTTGACGAGTTCATCTAATTTTGCAAAAATTATAAGCTTTTATATTTATGTATGTTGGTAATTAATTTTTATATTTCCATCGGAGCGCTATAATAGTAAACCCGTCGTCATTATTTTTCACTTCTTGCTTACAATGTTCTACATTGGTATGAAAATTGCCTTAACTTGTTTTTTGTCGATAAGAGGTGATGGGAGACTGGCTTCTAATACACCTGTCGTGATAATAAAACGTAATATTGGTTACCCTAAAGGTAAAAGCTCCATACTATGATCTAGATTTTAGATTATGTTAAAGAAAAAATATATGTCAATACTTTACTTCCAATCTCTCTGGACCGAGAAATTCTAATTCCGTCACTGACTGCTAAATCAAAATTTTTCTCGAAAATTTCCTTGATCAAAGTAGAATCGGTGGATATTAGTCCACTCCCTATTTGCATGGGTTGTTGAACACAACAACTCCTTCATGCTGACTTCTCCTCCAAAATGACTGAAACGAAGTTCTTAACGGTCAAGTTGGGTCATACCAAAGTAACCAAACTACATTTTTAGGTCATGATCCTGATTAAAAAAAAATCTAGGTACCAAACCACATGTTGCCACAAAAATGTTGTAACACGCTTATGTGGTTGTTCAGATTTACCTAGTTCCCGGCTGGAAAAATGATCCTTAACTGAACTTTTACCTAATTTCTGTTCCCGGTAGGGTCAACTTCTTACAGGTCGGTTCTGGTATCTACAAGTCTACTTGTTTGGTTAGTTGCAGTACAGATTAACAAACCTGGTCCCACAATCTCTGATTACCACGCGGATGACATTTTTGGGACCACAACAGTTAAAAGGATGATATTATTCAGTGATTTTCAATCGCTCGATTCCTATCACTTGAAACATGAAAGTCATGAATTTCCCCGAACTACTTGTAGTTCCCCGCACTTCCTCTTTTGTATGCGAACTACAAGTCTTTAGTTGCCAGTGAAATTACGTCGTGCAAAATCGTGATAATGGCAGCCATCCAGATGTCGACAATTGGGTTTTTTACATCTCCGTTTCATTTTCACCGTTCAATATTCAGATTGGTGGGTCCTATTAAAGTTCACCCAAGTAGATTTTTTACGAACACGAAGAGGCTTCTTGCAGGTCGAAACTCAAACGTTCAGCGAAAAGAACAAGAGAAAGAGGATCTCAAGAACAACAACCAGGTTCGTTTTGATTATTTGGTGATTATAAGGTAGTTATTACAGTTAATTTAGGTAATCATAATGTTAGCTAGGAGTTTACCTTATGAGGGAGAGGTGAAACTGATTCAAGTTGATGAGATTGTATCAATTTGTTTGATTAACCAGGATGATGATGATGATGATTTGAGTTACTTGTTGAAATTGGGAGTTGGATCTGTTGGAGGTGCAGTTGTGATTAAATATGGAAGCGTGTTGTTACCAGAGATTACAAGACCTAATATCGTATTAAGCTTGGCTATGATATTCACCCCGGTTTTAGTTGCTGTAATTCTCTTGATTAAGCAAAGTAGCAGTGGTACTACAGAACAAACCTAGCAGGTCTTAATTTTCTGCAGTTCTTTTCTTTTCTTTACTGTTTAAGATTTGTATAAATAAATTTATAACAGTGGTTGTTAGTGAGTGATGACTTCTGTGTCCGTGTTCACCATCGTACCAGATTATCAGGAGAGTAGCATGCATATATTTAGGACTGTACATTGCAGTGGATTGAATAGATAATGTTTTTACTAACAATCGAAACGGATTTCCATGTTGTTGACCAATCAATCAATCTATCTAGAAACACTGACTTAGATTTTGATTCTTTTTGCATAAGGACTGTGCATTCTCGTTTATAATTGCAGTGCACAGTTCCCTACTTAACCACCTCTCTGATTTCATCGCCAACTGAGTAGTTATATGAATTACGGGATGAGCAGTGTTATCCCGGACGACCTTGTGGGTAGCTATCCCGCTCAAACGGTTTCTTTACTGTTAGATCATGTTAAAACTCAGATCTAACAGCCTTGAACCCTTTAGGTGAAGAGCAGTGTTATGCCGCACGACGTTGCGGGAAGCCATTCCGTTTAAGCGGCTTCCTTACCGTTAGATCATGCTAAAACTCAGATCTAACAGCCTTTAACCCTTTAGGAAAAATGGTGGGTCCTTTCCTGAAAGTGATGGGTCCTTCCTGAAAGTGACAGGTCCTTTCCTGAATGTGAATCTAACCATTGATTTGGTCATCCAACTGTAAAGAAGTCGCTTTTGCGGGAAGCCATCCCCCAAAATCGTGTGGGATAGCATTTGTCTTAGGGAAAGTGGTGGGTCCTATCCTGAAAGTGGTGGGTCCCTTCCTGAAAATGATGGGTCCTTTCCTGAATGTGAATCTAATCGTTGATTTAATCATCCAACGGTAAAGAGGCCGCTTTTGCGGGAAGCCATCCCGCAAAGTCGTGTGGGATAACATTTGTCTTACTGGATTAACATATGTTTAAAAAAAAAAAAAGTCTGCATATAACTCCAGATCTCTTGATACTTTGTGCCAATTCCCCCCTGTACCCGCGTTTCCACTTATCATACGATGACACCTGTCTATTTTTATTACCAAATTGCCATGAAAATTCGTAAGCGATTGGTTTGTTAAGAGTCCAACTTTTTGCACACTCCATTAAAGAGTGTGCACGTAACAAAACAACCTCATTGGTTGCTTTATAATAATGAAATTGGACTCTTTAAAGGAGTGTGCACAAAATTGGACTCGTTTGTTAAACAATGAAACACAACTGACGGAAAATCTGAAAATTTCCGAGTATATATAGTCTTTCTTACCTTTTTAAATTCATTTATCTTATATACGTCGAGGGCGTCGAGTCTGCACGATTGACATTTATTTTTGGTTTTGAACTCAAGGTTAACGTTGCTGAAATAAATTATGTACTTACATTTTGCTTGGTTTTTTTAGTAGTTAGTATATCCAAATATCCAAAACCAGATCAGACCCTAGTTCGCAATTCCAGATACGAAGAGAAGTTCGGGATGACATGTGTACGAGTATTATTTGGATTCGTAAAAATCGAATCCGGACAAAAATCCGTTCAACAATTCGTTGTTCGACAATAATTCGAAACGATGTACGCATATGTATAATTCTTTTTAGAAGTGTGAATTCAGCACTGAAAATTCAGCATGTATTAATTTTAAAAAGATAAGTTTTAAGGGTTCAGGGTTCAGTAATTTAAATCAATATACGTTTAATATATCAAAAATTAATACCAACAAACGACCAATGCAGTGGTTCTCGGTAAGCTTAGGAAGCAACAACATGAGATATCAAATCCCACTCGTTATGAAGTAACGACATGAGGTTTCGAATCCCACCCGCCACATTTTTGAAAAAAAAATACCTATTATGATGAAAATGATAATTAATTTAGTGGAGCTTGGCTTCTGATAATATTGGAACAGTGGGCTATGAATATAGAACGAGATAAAGTATATGAAGATGCATATTTTCATATCAGGAGTATACTTACAGAACATGTACCTACACAAGATTACGATTGGTTCATTGGTTTGATTCTATCGGTATAAGGACGGCCGATGAAATCCGTAAAACCATAATACATTAAATAAAAAAATTGAACTATAACAAAAGATTGAAAACTTTATGAGCTTTAGAGAACAAAAGAAAAAGACTATAAAATAACTTTACAGATCAGAACTCGAGATTTAAAAGAGAAGTGAAAAGACGTGACTACTTTAGTCAGTACACCATCTCCACTACCTAACCATATATCTTAATAACACTCGTCCTCCAGATCTAAGAATCTTTTAGATCCAAGGTTTGACTTCTAAATACTTCACATGTTCACCTATCTCGAAAGAAAGATATTTTCGAAACTTGTATTTGTAGTTGTGTTGTCTATAATTCTTGTTTATTCTAACGTTCTTCTCTTCTGATGTAAGGTCATTCAAGAATAGCATATCAAACCCAGATTAATAGAAAAATTACAAACACGATTGAGTATGACTCGCATCTACAGAAATCCTTTTTTTGAGTTTTGCGCAAAAATACAACTTATTTTCTCTTGGATTGTATTTCTTGTGTATATAGAAGATAAGGTATCTCTATGGGTTTTGAAGAGTATCAATCCTAATCTTGGATTTATATTCGTCTAAATTTAGGGAACCGATTTTCATCCCAAATCTATTATCAGAAAGGAATAACCAGGTGTCATGTTGGAGGCAAGGTAGAACTAGTCTTTACGAAGAAATCTAGAGCAACTTCTAGGGTTGTAAAGGACATCAGTCAGAGGAATCAAGTGCATAGGTTCTTGCAAGAATTAAGAGATTTAGGGGCACAACTGTAGCAATGTAGAAATTATATTATGTCTTAACTACATTCCAGACCGAAGTTTGTAGTTGGCTAGTGCTAGCGTCTTAATAAAATATATGTTCAAATTGGACTAGTTCCATGGTTTTACTGCTAGCTTGCAGATTTCCTCTGAAAACACTGGGGGTACCAAAATACACCACCAACTTTTTCTTAAGCAACCTGTATGGACAAACTTAAATACAATTTCGATAGTTCAACTTAATGAATCTTAATCAAGGAATAATATTTAGAGTTATATCTCTTTTTCTCACAATCAGAAAGTTTACAAAACCAAATTCGTGAACCTGACATACATGTGAGAGTTCTTGGACGATCTCAAAAATCAATATCCAAGAATCAATCAAGTTGTATCCAATAAACAAGGATGGACGTATCTACTTTGATTGATTAATGTACAACCTATGATATTTCAATTATAAAGATAAACAATATAATGCGGAAAAAAAAAACACAGACACCAGAAATTTTGTTAACGAGGAAACCACAAGTGCAGAAAAACCCCGGGACCTAGTCCAGATTGACCACCAAACTGTATTAAGCCGCTATAGACACTATCCTACTACCAATTAACTTCAGACTGGAATGTAGTTAAGACCGAATTAATCCCTCACGGTAATTCAGTTACAGCCGCGTTCCTTACGCCTCTTATATCCCAGCAGGGCTCCGCGCAAATGATTCCCTTAGATGACGTCCTTTACATCCTAAGATTTGCTTCAACTCAATTGAAGACTTTAAACCAATATGCCTCCCACAGACACTACACCAAATCAACGGTTTCAAGACATATATATGTGTTTCCTTGATTTTATGAGACACATATAAGTGTCTCAATTTGGCGTAGGGAACGTTTTGAGACGTTTATATGTGTCGCATAATTATTTACCAAAGGTTAATTAAGTGAACCAATTTTATTGTTCTGCTTATTTAAAGCGACGCATAAAAAAAATTAAGCGATGCTTATTTAATTACAACATCAGAATGATATAAATCAAGAGAGGGAAATCGAGGTGAGTCAAGCTCTGCAAATCGGGCAACTGACTCGAAGAAAATTTTCTTCTTCGATTATCAATTTATGTGCTCACCTTCGTCAATTCAGGCGAAATCAACGTCTTTAATTCTTGTTTTCCACATACTTTCATGATTAGTTTTCATTAATTCAGGTGGTTTACATGGATTTCTGTCCGAAAACCACTTGTTCTAATAATTCTCAATCAAAAATTTAGGTTTACATCAAAACAATGTTGAATCAAAAATTCCTTTAATAGATCTACTTGATGAACTTTTTGAGGAGGGTTTAAATCCTTGGAAATTTTCCCTCATAGGTAGATTATATTTACAGAAGATTAAATTTATGGATGCTGCTATTATTTTACGTCAACAATGGAAATTAGTAGGTACATGTAAACTCATTCCTCTAGGAAGAGGTTTCTTCACCATCAAACTGGATAATGAAGTTGATCGCATGACTATCAAATCTGGATTGTGGGAAGTTAATGATCAAGTATTACAAGTTAGAAATTGGGTTTCAAATTTCAGACTATTATCTCTTGCTGACAGATTGGTGCTTGTCAAATATGTGTTATGCAGTATCCCTCTATATAATATGACAGTTTATAAATGGCCTTCATCTGTCATTAAAATCTGTGAAAAGTTGATTAGAAATTTCTTATGGTCTGGTGACAGTGAAGTGAGAAAGTATAAAGCATTTTCATGGAAAAAGGTTTGCACACCATATAATGAGGGAGGTCTTGGTATTAAAAGATTGGATATCATCAACAAAGCTTTCCTCATGAAGATAATGTGGAAGATGGTGAACTCTCAAGATGAATGGGCTTTATTTTTTGCTGCTAAATTTAAAAATAAACAAGGTCAGTGGTTTGAAATCTGGAAGCAATCTTCTGTTTATTCTGGACTGAAATGGGCTTGGTCTGCATTAAAAGAAGACATTAAATGGAGAGTTGGTGATGGTACTGATATCTCAGTATGGTTTGACTCTTGGTATGATGCTTCTCCAATAATCTCTCAAATAAGGTACACTGATTTTGTTAAAAATAATATGCAGATGAAATTGCAGAAATTAATAAAGGATAATAAATGGGAAATTCCCATTGAATTGCAATCTATTTTTGAGCTTAATAACATGCCTGGAATTGGTGGAGGAACTGATAGAATGATTTGGAATGGATGTTCAGATGGTAAATTTACTACTGCAATGGCAGTGGAAAAACTAAGATTCAAAGAGCAACAACAGGTATGGTCTTCTTTCCTTTGGAAATCCTTCTTACATCCCAGTATTGCCTGCAATGTATGGAAGCTCTTACAAGGTGTATATATAGATGATGACACAATGAGGAATGAAGGTTATGAAATGCCTTCTAGATGCTGTTTGTGTGAGTCATAACAAGATAATATACAACATACTTTATGTCAATGTGATTTTAGTACTCAGATCTAGAATTAGCTATGTTCTGTCTTTGCCTTTCCCAAACCAGAATCATTTACAGATGTATGTAATGCTTCAAGTCATCATAGTCCATTAGTTAAAGAAATCTGGTTTACAGCAGCCTGTGCTACTATGAAGGAATTATGGTTCCAAAAGAACTCAATTCTTTTTGATAATGAGAATGTCAATGTTCATAAGTTTAAAAGAAGAATTCTTCAGGCGGTGCATGAAGGAGGTGTGAGGATGAAAGGTAAAATATGGGCATATAACTATGATTCCTATATAATATCTTTTTTCAATTTGAGCTCAAGAATAGCTTGTCAGTAAGAATAGTTATTCCCATGTTTGTTTTGTTGCTTCTCTTTAGTCTTTAAGGTTGTACTTCTGTAAGTTTCACTTCTGCTTCTTTTATTTTGTAAGTAAACAGTTGTAATCCTTTTTCTATCCAATTGAATAAAAAATATGTGATTCAGCAAAAAAAAAATCGTCTCAAATAAAATTCAGATTTTAGAAAAAAATATATATATTTAAAATTTTCTCCACCTGCACATTTGATTTCCTGCACCAGAATACAGGGTATATCTAGCTACTCCATTCCCAATCAAATATGAAACTATTATTCAATCAATTCTATTATCACATATGAATCCATTCATACAATCAATCAATTCTATTTCTTTGATCTGAATTTTAACAAAATGAACTATGGATAACAGGTCTGTCTCTAGAATTTGGGATCAAGGTTGAGCATATTTAGAGTTTCTTGTTCAATCAATGTCACCGGACTTCGTCATACATATGCAGTGGATACATTTTCTACAAGAATTTAAGAAATTACCTACAACTTGTTCACTCAAATCGTATTACGCTTATCCAACTCCGTCTTCTTGATTTCCTTATAATGCCACCTGATGTAAACGGGACATCTATAGGAGTCAGTTTACATACCAAAGAACCAGAACAAATGGGAACAATTTCCAGACACATACCTTTACTATAGATTCTTGTTCTGATCTTTCCACTTTTATTTAGTCTAGCACCACCTAACATAAAGTTTCCCTTTTCTTCTTCTGAAGATTTGCAAGTCAGTCTGCAAAGGGAGACAATAGAAATAGTGAAAAATGTTAGGGACCTAGTGCTATATGTAAAGTAAAAAGGTCAAAAGACAGTTTTCAGTTCAGAAAGTGGATAAACAGTTGCAGAAACATACAGGAAATCAATACCCCAATGATGTGAAATATGTGGTATGTTAAAATTCAGATTCAAACATCTAAAATTCCATTGGTTGAAGCACATCGAACGGATTAGTTATATTTGGATGTGTTACTTAATGGTAAGTGGTAACAGAACAGTCAAGCTTCTAAAACAGTTATTACTTAAACAGTTATCGTAATAACTCCAAGATAAGAAAGTACATAGTTATACCTCATCATATTATTTCTGTTGTGCCCTGGGTTGCTTCAAAGGATTAGATTTTACACCTATAAACAAAGAAATTTCCAAATCAGATCAAAGGGATCCTTATCAAGAACATCACAGATGAACAGCTGATTTCAAGAATTTTATCTAGCTTGAAAGACATGATTCAATCTGTGGTTACCAGTAACAGATAGTAGAACTAGACCTGTTACACAAATTTCAAATACGATATTCTTGAGTAACACATACAATTTTAATTGTTTGGAAGTAAAAGTACCAATTGAGAAGCTAGAAAACGAATTTTTCGGCTCTGCACACACCAAAATTTTCAGGATTGCATCTACTTGATCTTTTTTTTTTGCCTCAACTGCAGTTCAAACAAGCAAATGAGGACACAACTTTGAGCATCATCATAAAGAATATTAGAAACCTTACAGACCACAAATGGAAATAGATGGAAAAATCTATTGAAAAAGTACAAAAAGCAATACCCAGTTGCTATGTCCACACTTCTTCTTGCATTTACAGCAATACCCAATTACAAAAAGCAATACCCAGTTAAAAAATTGCACAACATAATTGTGGTTCCCAACTCATTCAGTCTTATAATGTTATACCTACTATTTAAACTTCTATTACCAAACAAGTCAAATTCTCAGATGTCTGTTTCCCGCTTGCCTTAAACATGTGGTCTACCTCTCACATGAACATGAATTCATTTACAGGGGTAGTAAGTATGGAAAAATTGACTTACTTGTGGGAGATCATTCTGTTAGAGCATAGCTCGGTCGACCTCGCATGCATTGCTATATCAAGCATGTTTGTCAATGTTACTGATCAAAACTACGAGTCTTTATTTCTAGTCTATTATAGCTAAGTATCGGACTAGTATAGAAAAGTGTAGTTGAGCTCAAGGACTTCATGACGATTCATCATACAACGACGAAGATCTACTCAAGGAACCGTGGAGCTTCATGAACAAAAAGGTATGTGGAGACTTTGAACTTATCTATCACTCAAAAGTATATCTATTCTATCTCCTACTTCTTACGAGACAAAAATTCGTATGCTATATAGAATGGATCATACACATTTGACATTTCGAGTTGAGTATTCACTACTTATCTTTTTCTCGAAATCTTTTGTTGGTAAAGCGTTTCGCTTTAATCAAGTTTATCTTCACCTAGTGACGAAAGTCATGAAAAGTTTCAATTACTTTGAGAATTGCTCTGACGTGAAACGGTCTGTGAATAACGGCTATATAACGTCCTCTGAGAATGTCTCAATGATTGGAATGAGAGTTTAGATTACATAACCATGTATTCCAAAATCCGAAGTTTTTGAACTTTGTTGATTGAGAGAAACCGGAGGAATTGGCTTTGCCAAGTCCGCAAACCTAGTCCGCGAACTGATGGAAGTTCTCTTACCGAGAATTTCTGCTGGGATTTTCCAAAAACTCGTTTGCGAACTCAGTCCGCGAACCTAGTCCGCGAAATTGTTTGTGAGCTTAAGTGGTTATGATCTAAAGATGTGCTCTGAACATGAAACTTAAATTACTAAGGAATGCTTTATGCAAACCGTGGCTATAAATTTCATGAGCCGATTCGTCGAATCGAATCATCTTTGTTTCAATTGTGTCTTGTGTAGTTACATATGATCTCATAGCAATTGAACAACTCTCTAACTAGTTAATTTGAGTCAATTGAACTAGTTTATGGTGAAGAAGAACTAGGTTAATATGAAATGCTCATATGGTTAACCTTTTGGGTTACTATGTTGAACCAACATACACGTACATGTTTGGGCATGGTTTTCACAAACCCAGTAAAAGTCTACCCAAGTGTGTGTGACAAGCTAAGTTTTCGATCTAACGGTTAAGAAATATTAGCTTGAATCTAAATCAGGTTTTCATCTAACGGTGAATATGGATTGCTTTGTAACTAAGGAAAAACCCAGATTTGAAGATTATATATAGGAGACAGCGTTGTGCAAAACTAATCCCCACACGTCTGTGTGATACTAGTGCGCTCGCCAGAGTCGATTCTCCTTTAACCTTTGGTTTTCTTCTCTAAAACCAGGTTAACAACTTAAAGACTTCATTGGGATTGTGAATCCAGGACGATACTACTTTTATCGTAGTTGTGTGATCTGATCTTGCATCTTCTATCGTACGAGTACAATCTTTGATTGGCTTGAGATCGTGAGAGTTCTCCGATAGGCAAGATAAAGAAGTCACAAACATCTTCGTCTCACTGTTTGTGATTCCTCGACAAACCGCTTGTGTAGTCAAGAAGGATTGTTGAGAGGTGATTGATTAATCTAGGCTGTTCTTCGGGAATATAAGACCAGATTATCAATTGGTTCATGTTCGCCTTGATTTTATATCTTAAGACGGAACAAAACCTAGGGTTTTTCTGTGGAAGTCAGATTTATCCTTTGATAGACTTTTCTGTGTGAGATAAATTTGTTTATTATCAAGTCTGCGATTTTGGGTTGCAGCAACTCTTAGTTGTGGGTGAGATCAACTAAGGGAATCAAGTGCGCAGTATCCTGCTGGGATCAGAGGCGTAGGAGTACAACTGTACCTTGAATTAGTGGGAGACTGATTGGGGTTCAACTATAGTCCAGTCCGAAGTTATCTTGTAGTAGGCTAGTGTCTGTAGCGGCTTAATACAGTGTGTATTCAATCTGGACTAGGTCCCGGGGTTTTTCTGCATTTGCGGTTTCCTCGTTAACAAAATTTCTGGTGTCTGTGTTATTTCTTTTCCGCATTATATTTTTATATAATTGAAATAATACAGGTTGTGCGTTAAAGATTATCAATTGGAAATCCAACCTTTGGTTGCTGATTGATATTGATTGATCCTTGGACATTGGTCTTTGGTACCGTCCAAGTTATCTCTCTTTGATAAAGACTCGCAGATTTCCATTTGCTTGAGTAAAGATCAAATCGAGAGATTGAGATATAAACTCTTAATTTGATATATCTTTTTATTGATTGAGTCTAACTGTCTAGTTGATTCTCATAAGAAGTATATTGGAGTTTGTCCATACAGATTGCTAAGCGAAATATTGGGTGGTGTTGTTAGACCCCCCGCTTTTTCATATTCTGTCTTGGTTGTACACTTGTATAGCATAGAATTGGACCTGAAAGGTACCATGTATGAGTAGCTCTCCTTCATGTCCACCAACCAGCTGAAGTTAAAAAGGATACATGGGTTAGTAGTTGATACTGAGAGTATAAATTAATCCTTCTCCCTCCTCCTTTATCCGGGATTGGGACCGGCAATGCAAGCATTGGCGGAGTTAAGAAGGTTTTGGTAAACACCAAATTAATAAGGTCATTATATTAAGTAAGTATAGGCAGTTACAGACCCCAAAAAAAAAACTAACCTCACCGTGCTAGACAACACTACTAAGGACGGTATAAACAAAAAAGGATACTAACAAGCAAATTCTTAGATGCAACAAGTTGAATTTTCCATGTGCTAGTGTCAAACATGTCCTTGATGCACAAAAGAGCACAACACGGCTGAAATAACAAAAAAGAACACTAAGAAACCAAGAATATACAAATGCTCAATGCCAACTGGTTGCTATGCTTGTGTTGAACCTATCATCGTTGCGCAAAAGAACACAAAAAGATTACAAACTAGGAAGTTAGTATACCTTGGCCGGCACCAACTACAACTTATCCTCAGACCAGATCAGAAAAGTGGGTAGTTCCAGATCCTTCAAAAAGTAAGTGTCATCTCCTTGTGGACCATCCCATACTAACGCAGACTGATCATGAACTTCCTCGACATAGACCCTCTTCTCTGTTGGCTTCACCTTTCTACAGTGAACATAATCGCCGGCAACAATACATCCTGATGCAACAACCCTTCTTTTATTATCTAGCAGTTAAACTTGCAAGGAAGGAGATTCATTATATATACTGTTAGCATGATCCAAGCCTTGACCATGTTGATGACCTAAGTGAGAATTGGACCCTTTCTATGGGCCGGGAGTGCCTACACGACCTGAGAATGGTAGATCAAGGTGAGAATGGAAATCGATAGGAATAGACAAAGTCTAGCTAACCTAAAAATCCGGACTTCTGCTTCCCGAAGAGCAGCCTAGATTATTATTCAGATCACAAGTATTAAACCTGTGGAATCAATAAAGTCTGAGACGAAGAGAACTTTGATGATTTCTATATATCTTGATTGATGGAGCAAGCTCAACAATCAATCAAGATCAGGATACTCGAGCTATCAAGACAAACGATAGTTGGACCTGGATTCACGAATCCCTATGAAGTCTTTTTATTCGTTAAACCCTATAAAGGATTTTAGGAAGAGGACTACCCTAGTTTACAACTAGGACACACAAAGATAGTGTTGGGATTCAAAGATCCCAGTTGTTTGAAGTTCCCCTTTTGTAGACTTTCAAAGCATAGGTTTCTTTTCTTTAGGTTCCCCTTTTATAGTGTCGGATTCAAAGATCCCAGTTGTTCAAGAAGTTCCTTAACTTAAGTCGAAATTCTTGATATGCTTACAATACTCTAATTAGTTATGCGACAACGTCTCGTAGATAGAAAGATGAATATAACTTGAGATATAGGTGGTTCAGTCTTCACTTACCTTTTGTTGAAGAAGTTCTCCAAAAGCTTCGGTTGATCTTCGCCTTCAAACGGTAGAACAATGATGACTGCCATGATGTCCGTTTCTCAACTACATCTTCTATCCTAATCCGAGACTTAACTAATTGTATACTAGAATTCAAGATATAGTTTTGACAACTAAATTTGACAACAAGCTTGATATAGCAACACTTGTGAGTTCGACCGAGCAATGCTCTAAAAATCTCCCTCTTTGTCAATTTTAGTGACAAAACTATCAATACATATGGATTAAAAAATAAAGCTTTAAAAACTCCTCGAATCCATCGTTCTTGATTTCCTTGGTTTCATTAAGCTTAGTCATATATATGCCGAGAAGTTCCTTAACTTGACTCGAAATTCTTGATATGCTTACGATAGTCTAATTCGTTATGCGACAACGTCTCATCGATAGAAAGATGAATATAACTTGAGATATAGGTGGATCCGTCTTCACTTACCTTTTGTTGAAGAAGTTCTCCAAAAGCTTCGGTTGATCTTCGCCTTCAAACGGTAGAACGCAATGATGACTGTCGTGATGTCCGTTTCTCAACTACATCTTCTATCCTAATCCGACACTTAACTAATTGTAAACTAGAAATAAAGATATAATTTTGACAACTAAATTTGACGAGAAGCTTAAGATAGCAACACTTGTAATTTCGACCGAGCAATGCTCTAACAATCTCCCCCTTTGTCAATTTTAGTGACAAAAATATCAATACATATGGATTAAAAATTAAAGCTTTAAAAACTCCTCGAATCCATCATGCTTGATTTCCTTGGTTTCTTTAACTCCTTTAATTATTCATTACTTCAAGTTGCAATGATTCTGAACGTGTTCAACTCAACATCGTTGTCGTTAAAGATCCGTATCCGTAGCGATAACATCTATGAAAACAAATATTCTGAAATCGTCGTTATACAAAAAATAGTATTTATCTTTTCCAAAGTTCAATTGTATCACAATTTTGAAGTAATACTACGGTGATATGTTTCTCCCCCTTAATCAATACTTACATCTTTTGCATAATAGATGAAACCTATAGATTATTGATTCACTCCCCCTTACATAGTGATCCGTAAACCATATGTATGTAGTGCGAAACTGTTAATTAATTCCCCCC